>NC_083583.1:0-25000 GCF_027579695.1 Neoarius graeffei | reverse complement strand
CATCTGCCAGCCAAATTTGATTGGCTGCCACGGCCAAACGCTTAAGAAATTCTAAAAACCGGGTATGTTTCTTGTGCAGCTTAGTCCCCAGTTGCCATGTACCAAGTTTCGGAGAAATTCTTCAAAAATTGTGGGAGGAGAAGCATTTTAATTGATTTTCACATAATTCAAAATGGCGGAAAATCTCCTGGGTGGAATATGACGAGACAGGGCCCCTGGATTCGTGGTGACCCAAGTATTCCAGCGATACTAAGATTTTGATGATCAGACGTATGGTTCAAAAGTAACAAGCAGAAGTGTACTTGCAACTTTGACCTGTTGGTGGCGCTAGAGAGTTTGAGGTGCTGAGTTGAAATTTGGTGACAAGATCCTTGAGGGAGCCTAGAATCAGTGTGCCAAGTTTAAAAACCTCTAGTCAGACGGTTCTATGCGTTGCCATAGAATTTCACTGATTTTAACAAAATTCAAAATGGCGGAAAATCCTCAAGGCAGAATATGACGTCATAGGGTGCGATGGATTCGTGTTGAGCCAAGGATTCCTGCCATAGTGGAATTTTGTTTCTAGCCAAAACGAGTCATGAGATATGAGCCAAAAGACATTTTTCCTAGTTATAGCGCCCCCTAGCAGCCAATTTGTTCCAAATTTTTTGGGGCCCTTTCGGGAGGGGTGCTGCATAAAGGCACCAAGTTTCGTTAAGATACGCCAAAGGGTGGCCGAGAAATGAGCACACTTCCTGTTTCGCATCTTTGCAGCCAAGTTTGATTGGCTGCCACGGCCAAACGCTTGTGAAATTCAAATCACCGGGTATAACTTTTGTGCAGGTTGGTCCAATTATGCTATCTTCCAAGTTTGGGAGAAATTGGTAAAAAATTGAGGGAGTTGAAACATTTTAATTGATTTTCACAAAATTCAAAATGGCGGGAAAAATATATGGGCGGGAAATGACGTCATGGGGTGCGTTGGATTCGTCTTGGCCCAAGGATTCCAGGGATACCAAGTTTTTGAAAATCAGACCAACGGTTCAAAAGTTACAAGCAGAAATGTACCTGGGACTTTGACCTGTTGGTGGCGCTAACGGGTTTGAGGTAGAGGCCTGAAATTTGGTGAGAGGAATGTTGAGAGTGTCTAGAATCAGTGTGCCAAATTTCACAACTTTTTACCAGACGGTTCTATGGGCTGCCATAGACTTGCAGAGGCGGAAGTGGACTGAATAATAATAATAATAATAATAAGAAACAATAGAATCACTATGGGTGCCTTCGCAGCTTTGCTGCTTGGCCCCCAATAATAATAATAATAATAATAAGAAAACCGACAAACTCATTAGGGGCCTTCGCCAGCTTCGCTGCTTGGCCCCTAATAACTATAAGAAAACCTACAAACACATTAGGGGCCTTCGCCAGCTTCGCTGCTTGGCCCCTAATAAATATAGCTGCAAGCAGCAATGCGGGGCCAAGCAGTGTGACCCAGCCTAAGTTGCCATGGCAACAGAAAGAACTGACCAGGCAGACGGTCATAGGCACGCACAGGAAGTGTTTACAAGCAGAAATGTACCTCCAACCAGATGGTTAGAGGCATGCACGGCTTCACTGTCAAATTCGATTGACTGTGATGGCTGAAATTACTTCAAGTGTACTAGGTGTGTGTGTGTGTGTGTGTGTGTGTGTGTGTGTGTGTGTGTGTGTGTGTGCTAAAAGACTGCTGAGATATGAGCTCAATTATATATGAGCCAAAACACATTTTGGAAAGTTATAGCGCCCCCTAATGGCCAAAGTGCACCAAATGTGGTATGGGCACTTATGGAGGGGTGGGGCATAATCCCACCAAGTTTGGTTAAGAAAGATCAAAGGGCTGCCGAGATATGAGCACACGTCCTGTTTCGCGTCTGCACATCCAAGTTTGATTGGCAGCCACGGCCAAACGCTTATGAAATTCGAAAAACCGGGTAAGTTTTTAGTGCAGCTTAGTGCAACATTGCCATCTACCAAGTTTGGAAGGAATTGGTCAAAAATTGAGGGAGGAGAAGCATTTTAATTGATTTTCACATAATTCAAAATGGCGGAAAAGATACAAGGCGGAATATGACGGCATAGGATGCGTTGGATTCGTTTTGACCCAAGGATTCCAGCGATACACAGATTTTGACGATCAGACATACGGTTCAAAAGTAACAAGCAGAAATGTACATGCAACTTTGGCCTGTTGTTGGCGCTAGAGAGTTTGAGGTGGTGAGTTGAAATTTGCTGACAAGAACCTTGAGCCATCCTAGAATCAGTGTGCCAAATTTGAAAACCTGTCGTCAGACGGTTCTATGGGTTTCCATAGAATTTCATTGATTTTAACAAAATTCAAAATGGCGGAAAATCCTCAAGGCAGAATATGACGTCATAGGGTGCGATAGATTCGTCTTGACCCAAGGATTCCATAGGCAGTGGAATTTTGTTTCTAGCCAAAACGCATCATGAGATATGAGTCAAAAGACATTTTTCCTAGTTATAGCGCCCCCCAGCAGCCAATTTGTTCCAAATTCTTAGGGGTCCTTCATGGAGGGGTGGGGCATAAACCCACCAAGTTTGGTTAAGATACGCCAAAGGGCGGCCGAAATATGAGCACACTTCCTGTTTGGCGTCTGCGCCTCCAATTTTGATTGGCTGCCACGGCCAAACGCTTATGAAATTCTAAAAACCGGGTAAGTTTCTTGTGGAGCTTAGTCCAAAGTTGCCATCTACCAAGTTTGGGAGAAATTGGTCCAAAATTGAGGGAGGAGAAGCATTTTAAGTGATTTTCACAAAATTCAAAATGGCGGGAAAACTATATGGGCGGAAAATGACGTCATAGGGTGCTTCGGATTCGTCTTGACCCAAGGATTCCAGGGATACCAAGTTTTTGAAAATCGGACCAAAGGTTCAAAAGTTACAAGCAGAAATGTACCTGCAACTTTGACCTGCTGGTGGCGCTAGAGGGTTGGGGGTGGGGACCTAAAAATTGTTGTGGGGAATGCTGAGACTGTCTAGAATGTGTGTGCCAAATTTGACCATTTTCCTATGTGTGGTTCTATGGGCTGCCATTGACATCCCATAGGAGAAGAAAGTTGAATAATAATAATAATAATAATAATAATAATAATAAGAAAACCGACAAACTCATTAGGGGCCTTCGCCAGCTTCGCTGCTTGGCCCCTAAATATAGCTGCAAGCAGCAATGCGGGGCCAAGCAGGGTGACCCAGCCTAAGTTGCCATGGCAACAGAAAGAACTGACCAGGCAGACGGTCATAGGCACGCACAGGAAGTGTTTACAAGCAGAAATGTACCTCCAACCAGATGGGTAGAGGCATGCACGGCTTCACCGTCAAATTCGATTGAGTGTGATGGCTGAAATTACTTCAAGTGTACTAGGTGTGTGTGTGTGTGTGTGTGTGTGTGCTAAAAGACTGCTGAGATATGAGCTCAATTATATATGAGCCAAAACACATTTTGGAAAGTTATAGCGCCCCCTAATGGCCAAAGTGCACCAAATGTGGTATGGGCACTTATGGAGGGGTGGGGCATAATCCCACCAAGTTTGGTTTAGAAAGGTCAAAGTGCTGCCGAGATATGAGCACACTTCCTGTTTCGCATCTGCACCGCCAAGTTTGATTGGGAGCCACGGCCAAATGCTTATGAAATTCGAAAAACCGGGTAAGTTTTTTGTGCAGCTTAGTCCAAAGTTGCCATGTCCCAAGTTTGGAAGGAATTGGTCAAAAATTGAGGGAGGAGAAGCATTTTAATTGATTTTCACATAATTCAAAATGGCGGAAAATATACAAGGCAGAATATGACGAGATAGGGTTGCGTTGCATTCGGTTTGACCCAAGGATTCAAGCGATACTAAGATTTTGACGATCAGACGTATGGTTCAAAAGTAACAAGCAGAAATGTACATGCAACTTTGACCTGTTGGTGGCGCTAGAGAGTTTGAGGTGGTGAGTTGAAATTTGCTGACAAGAACCTTGAGGCAGCCTAGAATCAGTCTGCCAAATTTGAAAACCTGTCGTCAGACGGTTCTATGGGTTGCCATTGAATTTCATTGATTTTAACAAAATTCAAAATGGCGGAAAATCCTCAAGGCAGAATATGACGTCATAGGGTGCCATAGATTTGTCGTGACGCAAGGATTCCAGAGGCAGTGGAATTTTGTTTCTAGCCCAAACGCATCATGAGATATGAGCCAAAAGTCATTTTTCCTAGTTATAGCGCCCCCTAGCAGCCAATTTGTTCGAATTTTCTTGTGTTCCTTCATGGAGGGGTGGGGCATAATCTCACCAAGTTTCGTTAAGATACGCCAAAGGGCGGCCGAAATATGAGCACACTTCCTGTTTGGCGTCTGCGCCGTCAATTTTGATTGGCTGCCACGGCCAAACGCTTATGAAATTCTAAAAACCGGGTAAGTTTCTTGTGCAGCTTAGTCCAAAGTTGCTATTTACCAAGTTTGGGACAAATGGGTCAAAAATTGAGGGAGGAGAAGCATTTTAATTGATTTTCACAAAATTCAAAATGGCGGGAAAACTATATGGGCGGAAAATGACGTCAAGGGGTGCTTTGGATTCGTCTTGACCCAAGGATTCCAGGGATACCAAGTTTTTGAAAATCGGAGCAACGGTTCAAAAGTTACAAGCAGAAATGTACCTGCAACTTTGACCTGCTGGTGGCGCTAGTGGGTTGGGGTTGGGGACCTAAAAATTGTTGTGGGGAATGCTGAGACTGTCTAGAATGTGTGTGCCAAATTTGAGCATTTTCCTATGTGTGGTTCTATGGGCTGCCATTGACATCCCATAGGAGAAGAAAGTTGAATAATAATAATAATAAATATAGCTGCAAGCAGCAATCCGGGGCCAAGCAGTGTGACCCAGCCTAAGTTGCCATGGCAACAGAAAGAACTGACCAGGCAGACGGTCATAGGCACGCACAGGAAGTGTTTACAAGCAGGAATGTACCTCCAACCAGACGGTTAGAGGCATGCACGGCTTCACCGTCAAATTCGATTGACTGTGATGGCTGAAATTACTTCCAGTGTACTAGGTGTGTGTGTGTGTGTGTGTGTCTGTGCTAAAAGACTGCTGAGATATGAGCTCAATGATGTAAGAGCCAAAACACATTTTGGAAAGTTATAGCGCCCCCTAATGGCCAATGTGCACCAAATGTGGTATGGGCCATTTTGGAGGGGTGGTGCATAATCCCACCAAGTTTGGTTAAGAAAGGTCAAAGGGCTGCCGAGATATGAGCACACTTCCTGTTTCGCGTCTGCACAGCCAAATTTGATTGGCAGCCACGGCCAAACGCTTATGAAATTCGAAAAACCGGGTAAGTTTTTAGTGCAGCTTAGTCCAAAGTTGCCATGTACCAAGTTTGGAAGGAATTGGTCAAAAATTGAGGGAGGAGAAGCATTTTAATTGATTTTCACAAAATTCAAAATGGCGGAAAATATACCAGGCGGAATATGACGCCATAGGGTGCGTTGGATTCGGGTTGACCCAAGGATTCCAGCCATACTAAGATTTTGACGATCAGACATACGGTTCAAAAGTAACAAGCAGAAATGTACTTGCAACTTTGACCTGTTGTTGGCGCTAGAGAGTTTGAGATGCTGAGTTGAAATTTGCTGACAAGAACCGTGAGGCAGCCTAGAATCAGTGTGCCAAATTTGAAAACCTGTCGTCAGACGGTTCTATGGGTTTCCATAGAATTTCATTGATT
This sequence comes from Neoarius graeffei, assembly GCF_027579695.1. Lineage (NCBI taxonomy): Eukaryota > Metazoa > Chordata > Actinopteri > Siluriformes > Ariidae > Neoarius > Neoarius graeffei. The sequence goes on along the minus strand of NC_083583.1, from coordinate 19,266 downwards.
TTAACAAAATTCAAAATGGCGGAAAATCCTCAAGGCAGAATATGACGTCATAGGGTGCGATAGATTCGACTTGACCCAAGGATTCCATAGGCAGTGGAATTTTGTTTCTAGCCAAAACTCATCATGAGATATGAGCCAAAAGACATTTTTCCTAGTTATAGCGCCCCCTAGCAGCCAATTTGTTCCAAATTTTTTGGGGTCCTTCATCGAGGGGTATGGCATAAACTCACCAAGTTTCGTTAAGATACGCCAAAGGGCGGCCGAAATATGAGCACACTTCCTGTTTGGCGTCTGCGCCGCCAATTTTGATTGGCTGCCACGGCCAAACGCTTATGAAATTCTAAAAACCGGGTAAGTTTCTTGTGCAGCTTAGTCCAAAGTTGCCATCTACCAAGTTTGGGAGAAATTGGTCCAAAATTGAGGGAGGAGAAGCATTTTAAGTGATTTTCACAAAATTCAAAATGGCGGGAAAACTATATGGGCGGAAAATGACGTCATGGGGTGCTTTGGATTCGTCTTGACCCAAGGATTCCAGGGATACCAAGTTTTTGAAAATCGGACCAACGGTTCAAAAGTTACAAGCAGAAATGTACCTGCAACTTTGACCTGCTGGTGGCGCTAGAGGGTTGGGGCTGGGGACCTAAAAATTGTTGTGGGGAATGCTGAGACTGTCTCCAATGTGTGTGCCAAATTTGAGCATTTTCCTATGTGTGGTTCTATGGGCTGCCATTGACTTCCCATAGGAGAAGAAAGTTGAATAATAATAATAATAATAATAATAAGAAAACCGACAAACTCATTAGGGGCCTTCGCCAGCTTCGCTGCTTGGCCCCTAATAAAAGTAAATAAATAAATATATAGAAATAACCAGTATGTTTTAAATGTATTTGGGTTTGATGATAATTTTCGATGTAGTAACACGGTTTGGCCACAAGATGCCAGTGAGAGACCACAAAACTTTTTGAATGGATAGTTTTCTGTTTAGTCTAAGGATAGACTTTTTGAAAAATAAATGCTAGATTTTGTTTAGTCAAGAACAACCCTAACTTCCTTCAGTCCAGAAATAGACTTTTGGAAAGCAAAAGTTGGATTTTGTTAAAAACAAAAAAACAAAAATCTCCTCAGTCTAAAAATAGACTTTTGGAATATAAATGCTGGCTCTTGCTTAAAACAAAACCACAAAATATACTAAAGCTTCCTACCGTCTAGGAATAGACTTTTTAGGAGCTGAACGCTGGACAGAGCTTTCTTCAGTCTAGAAATAGACTTTTGAGAAATGAACGCTGGATGGCAGGAGAATCCATGCATGTGTGCCTGTGTTTGAGCCTGTGTTCTATTTATACCCTTAGGAAGGCCCCTCCCCTTCCTGGTTAGAGAATGACTAAGCACATTGCATTTTCCATTGAGTTGAATGGGCTAAAATTGGTTATAAAAAATGACTAAAATTATAAAATTTGATCATTTGGATGCTTTAACATGTTTCTTAAATGCCATTTGGAATTTTCTATAGAATGTATTTTCAATTTTTCATATGTCCCCTTACAGTTTTTTTTCTTTTTCTTTTTGTATTGGAGTGAATGGGTTGCCATTAATCTCTTGAATTTTACCAAATATTTAAATAATTCCAACGGACATTTATGGTTTATAACCCCAATCTTGGCTTGCTTATGAATAGGTAATAACCACTTTCCCTTTATTTTCCTTTTTGAGTATTTATTGTTATCCTTTTAAATTTTCTTTCACCTTTTAGGCATGTCAGTATTTTCTCGGCCAAATTCACATGCCCATCAAGAGAAACATGGATAGGGGATACGTGCTGGCACCGTCTAACATCCAGACAGGACCCGGGAGGCACTGGCTGGTTAGGATTTCCACAAAGATCCACGTCCTAGCCTAGGCCAGGGACGTGTTGTGCACTGTCCTTCCCGAGTCCCATCCCCGACGTCCCACAGATGCCAGGTAAGTACCACCATGTGTATTTGAATTATTATTGCGAGACCCCGTTGGGGTTCCTTGTGGTTGGGGTTAGGGTTAAGGTTAGGGTTATGGTTGGGGTTAGGGTTAGGATTTGGGGTTAGGGTTAGGATTTGGGGTTAAGGTTAGGGTTATGATTAGGATTTGGGGTTAAAATTAGGATTTAGGGGTTTTTTTTGGTTAGGGTTTGGGATTAAGCTCCCATGTGTATTTGGATTATTATTGCGAGACCCTCCGTGTAACCCTCCGTTGGGGTTTATTAGGGTTGGGGTTAGGGTTAAGGTTAGGGTTATGATTGGGGTTGGGATTAGGGTTAAGGTTAGGGTTATGATTAGGGTTTGTGGTTAAAGTTAGGATTTAGGGTTTTTTGGTTAGGGTTCGGGATTAAGGTTGGGATTGGGGATAAAACCCCTCTCAATTATTAAGTCCCCCAGGAAATTTGGAGCCCAACCGTGAGATCCATTTAATCTCCCATGCTTTACGCTGTGTGGAGGTCCAAGCGGGGTTGCACTGGAGGCCAGTGACCCTTAACGCTTCCGGGCCATGTTGGATAAAGTGCTGTACCACGTGTGTATCGGTTTCTCTTTTTCTTTTAATATTGTACCTGTGTTGGTTCATGCGTGTGGCTATGGAGTTTTTCGTCTCCCCCACATACTGGGCTTGACATTTAATACAATAAATGAGATAAACACAATTTTTAGATTTGGGATTTAAAGTGGTACGAATTGCAAAATTTTCTTTAGTGGTTTTATTGGAAACCCAACCCCTGTGCCTGAACTCAGGACAATGCTGAGTTTCCCTCAAAACCAATGTGGGCTTTAATCTGCTATGGACTAACCAATCCCCCAAGTTTTGGTTTCTCCGGAAAGCCGATATTATTTTGTAATTTTTGAGTGCCGTAGAGCTTTTGATAATTTTGTCAAAATTGGCCTTGACTTTTGTGTTTAGCTCCCTACTGATCCCTGAAAAGGTGGTGATGAAGGGGATTATTTCCTTATCGTCCCTGGCCTTGACCTGCCGAAAGGTTTTGAGGACATTCCGGAGGAAGGACCGTGAGTAACCCCTAAATCTTAGTGCTCTGAATAAGGTAACTGTGGCTTTCCAAAAGTCTTCTTGCCTGGAACAGATTCTCTGAAATCTCAGCAATTGGGACTTTACTACACCCCTGAAGGTATGTTTTGGGTGAAAACTACTCTTATGTAGCAATGCATGGGTGTCTGTTTCTTTAAAATAAACTTTCGTATCCAAAATCCCGGTGCTGTAGAAATCAGGGCCCTTAAACGTTACTGTATCAAGGAAATTAACCGAATCTTTAGCGAGTTGGTATTTGATTTTAATCGAGGGGTGATGGTTATTGAGACCTTGAGCAAAAACCTCAAAGTTCTCCTTTGTATCTTCCCAGACACCCCATATGTCATCCAAAAACCTAAAGTAGTATTTCGGTTTCACAGGGTTGACCGCCAAGGCCGTTTCCTCCCACGCCGCCATGTAAATATTGGCATAGGACGGTGCGAATCGCTTGCCCATTGCTGTTCCCTTGATCTGCAGATAGCATTCAGAATCAAATTCAAAGTCGTTGCGTGTAAGGTTAATTTCCAAAAGTTGCAGAATTACATCATCGGGTCTTTTGCTGTCGGGGTATCGATTAAACCATTCCCGTACAGCTCTGAGGCCTGACTCAGTTTCAATGTTAGTATATAAACTCTCGATATCAATCGTAAACAAAAAGGCTTCTGTGGGGATCCGGGCCTCCCTGATCTTATCAATGAAATCATAAGTATCTTTAATGTAGCTGGGGTGTTTGATCGAAACGGGGTGAAGAAAATGTTCGATGTATTCGGCCACTCGATACGTCTCACTCCCGCAGTCCGAAACTATGGGACGTCCGGGGGGAATTTCGAAAGGGACACTCCACGTTTTTGGGTCTTTATGGATTTTGGGCAATAGATAAAAACTCCTCTGTCTGGGGTTGTCTTGTCCTAAAAGATATTGGCCCTGTTTCCTATTTAGGTATTTATTTTCACAGAGCCGGTCCACTATGTCCCGGATCATGGATAGGGTCTCCAAATAAATAGGTTTAGGGAGTTTGACGTAATACTCCGAGTTAGTCAGTTGTCTCTTAGCCTCCCAAACATATTGGCTCTTATCCAATATGACCACAGTACTTCCCTTATCTGCAGGTTTAATGACAATGTCACGATTCTGACTCAATTGCCTGAGTGTTTTAACCTCCCCACGAGATAAATTACATAAATCCCTAGAGTTCCAGTTAAGGGTTTTTAAGGCATAATTATTAGCTACCGTATATTTTTTAATGACCAAGGGGAGTTGAGAAAACTTAGGTGTCCAATCCGATTTAGGGGTAAAAGGGATGGGCCGATAGTTGTTCTTTTTAATCTCGTAATACGAATTTAATTTGATTTGGCGGTGAAAAGTCTGTAGATCGTTACTCAACTGGGACTTCTGATCTTTATGTAGGTCTACTGTCGGAATAAACGTCAGGCCTTTCTGAAGCAAATTGAGTTGTTCCCGATTCAGGGTAAAAGAGTGTGATAAATTTAAGACCGATTTGTCAGCCCCCTCCAGTGCCGCTGGGATTATGGGGTTTACAGGTTTAAGAATGACGTCCAGTGATTCAACATGACTTGAGCGGTCTTTGGGGTCCAATGGATGCCGTCGTCCAGAGTCTCGAATAGAGGGTCTGGGAGCAATGGGATGTAATTAGACGCCTTTTTAATGGACTCATTGAGTTTGTCCATTCTGCGTTTTTGGACCGGATCCAGAGTTTTGGAGTAATTGACCAGAGGAATCCAAATTCTTGTGGCAACGAAAGTCTCTCTGGCCTGGTTAATGGCCCTTTGCAACTGTTTTAGGGCCGTTTTGTCTATGAGTTGGCCCCTGTGGTTAATGCCGAATGCCAAAATGACTTTTTCGACTCTGCAATTAAGAACCGCATGTAATATGATGTTTGCTGCATGTGCAAAGGTTGCCCCTGGGAAACTGTCAATCTGCAGATCTGGAATATGATATTCTAATATCCTGCCGAGATTAGAGTCCCCTATGATTAACCATTTTTTGCTGATTGTGAGATTCCAATCCTGTAATTTCCTATTTGTTTTCAGATGTCTAGTGGGTCTGAACCTTTGTTGCGGTGGCTTCCACCACTCCAGACCAGCTTCAGGAACAAGATCTATGTTACGACTTGTGCTGATGGGTGAAGAAATATTTGTGACATTGTCCAGCCTGCCTGTGACCGGCGTGAGAGACATCCTTGTGGGTGCCTCCTCATCCGATTCCTCATCTATGAGCGAGATGAGCAGTTCCTCCTGTTCCATTTGTTGGGACAAGTCTGACGGAGGAGGTTCATGAACTATTGCCCCTACATTGTTTGTGTGCACCTCGGGAGGCTCACGCAGAGGTTGTGGGTGTGAGGCGCTTCGAACCGTGAGTGGAGGATCCGAGATAGGAAGTTCCTCCTGTTCCATTTGTTGGAACGAATCTAACGGAGGAGGTTCATGAACCATTGCCACTACATTGTTTGTGTGCACCTCGGGAGGCTCACGCAGAGGTTGTGGGTGCGAGACTCTTTGAACCGTAGGTGGAGGATCCGAAACGATCTCACACCATTGCGTGCAAGTCTCCTCTATGACATTGGGGTTTCTTTGTTTAGGCCGAGACCTGCGGGGCGATTTAGGTGCAGGAGTGCTGTCCCAGGTATTGTCTGGGAGCGGGGAGGTGGCAGCATCCCTCCTGGGAAGGGGCGGAAAGTCCTCCTCCGAGAACTGGCTCAGTGTCACTTCCGTGACCGATGTCGTTTTACACGCGCCCCGTTCAACACCTCTGGATAGAGTGGACATCTTGCTCTCATTTGCACGATCCTTCAGCGAGGAGGCCAGTTCTGCTTGGGCCTGGTCAAGGGTGGCTCTTTGCAGCTTTTTGCCATAATTGCGAGTAGCCCACCTAGTGGCCGTGTCAAACAGAGGGTGCCAATTGCCCCTGATCTCCCTCTTTAATTTCTCCAAGAGAGAGTCTATATTTTGTTTATAATGTTCTTCCAAAATCAAGTTGGTGTTATAGAGCCAGTTCCTCGCATTACCCTCTAATAGTAGTTGAGTAGGCTCTGAAGGAGAGGCCGGCTTTATGATCGTGCACAAGGTTTCAGTGATCCTTTGTAAAGATGGTGGTTGACGCGTGGGGCTCAAAGAAGTCGAAACCTTGCTTAAATGATGGATCGAACGGATGAGGCTATATATCAATTTGATGTTCTGCCTATCCCGGTCAGTGATTGGTGTATTGTTTGTGTTGTTTTTAATAGGAGTTGTTGCTGCCCATCTCCCCTTAGTCATTTGATTAGAGGTGTCTCTATATTGAGTTCTGCCCCTAGAGACACTCCGTGAGTAGTTCCCTTTATCAGTTAAGACCGCAAACCTATTAACTGAATAATAAGGGTTACGAGTCTTTTTCTGTTCCTTTTGGTTGAATGGGGATCTATATTCAATATAACGTGGGTTATGGTACCACTGCCTAAGGCCTCGACGGGACCTGCCCCGCTGTACCACCGTCCACTCACTCATGTTGTGGAAAAGAAGAAGGAGGAAAAAGAAGAAAAATAAACTCTGTATAAAACAAGTATGAAAAAAAAGGGGGGAAAAAAAGAGGGGGGGCAAGCCAGTCGCGACGTTTCGGTACAGTATGTACCTTCTTCAGGCGTTGGCTTGCTAGAGATAAAAATAAATAAATAAATAAAAGTAAATAAATAAATATATAGAAATAACCAGTATGTTTTAAATGTATTTGGGTTTGATGATAATTTTCGATGTAGTAACACGGTTTGGCCACAAGATGCCAGTGAGAGACCACAAAACTTTTTGAATGGATAGTTTTCTGTTTAGTCTAAGGATAGACTTTTTGAAAAATAAATGCTAGATTTTGTTTAGTCAAGAACAACCCTAACTTCCTTCAGTCCAGAAATAGACTTTTGGAAAGCAAAAGTTGGATTTTGTTAAAAACAAAAAAACAAAAATCTCCTCAGTCTAAAAATAGACTTTTGGAATATAAATGCTGGCTCTTGCTTAAAACAAAACCACAAAATATACTAAAGCTTCCTACCGTCTAGGAATAGACTTTTTAGGAGCTGAACGCTGGACAGAGCTTTCTTCAGTCTAGAAATAGACTTTTGAGAAATGAACGCTGGATGGCAGGAGAATCCATGCATGTGTGCCTGTGTTTGAGCCTGTGTTCTATTTATACCCTTAGGAAGGCCCCTCCCCTTCCTGGTTAGAGAATGACTAAGCACATTGCATTTTCCATTGAGTTGAATGGGCTAAAATTGGTTATAAAAAATGACTAAAATTATAAAATTTGATCATTTGGATGCTTTAACATGTTTCTTAAATGCCATTTGGAATTTTCTATAGAATGTATTTTCAATTTTTCATATGTCCCCTTACAGTTTTTTTTCTTTTTCTTTTTGTATTGGAGTGAATGGGTTGCCATTAATCTCTTGAATTTTACCAAATATTTAAATAATTCCAACGGACATTTATGGTTTATAACCCCAATCTTGGCTTGCTTATGAATAGGTAATAACCACTTTCCCTTTATTTTCCTTTTTGAGTATTTATTGTTATCCTTTTAAATTTTCTTTCACCTTTTAGGCATGTCAGTATTTTCTCGGCCAAATTCACATGCCCATCAAGAGAAACATGGATAGGGGATACGTGCTGGCACCGTCTAACATCCAGACAGGACCCGGGAGGCACTGGCTGGTTAGGATTTCCACAAAGATCCACGTCCTAGCCTAGGCCAGGGACGTGTTGTGCACTGTCCTTCCCGAGTCCCATCCCCGACGTCCCACAGATGCCAGGTAAGTACCACCATGTGTATTTGAATTATTATTGCGAGACCCCGTTGGGGTTCCTTGTGGTTGGGGTTAGGGTTAAGGTTAGGGTTATGGTTGGGGTTAGGGTTAGGATTTGGGGTTAGGGTTAGGATTTGGGGTTAAGGTTAGGGTTATGATTAGGATTTGGGGTTAAAATTAGGATTTAGGGGTTTTTTTTGGTTAGGGTTTGGGATTAAGCTCCCATGTGTATTTGGATTATTATTGCGAGACCCTCCGTGTAACCCTCCGTTGGGGTTTATTAGGGTTGGGGTTAGGGTTAAGGTTAGGGTTATGATTGGGGTTGGGATTAGGGTTAAGGTTAGGGTTATGATTAGGGTTTGTGGTTAAAGTTAGGATTTAGGGTTTTTTGGTTAGGGTTCGGGATTAAGGTTGGGATTGGGGATAAAACCCCTCTCAATTATTAAGTCCCCCAGGAAATTTGGAGCCCAACCGTGAGATCCATTTAATCTCCCATGCTTTACGCTGTGTGGAGGTCCAAGCGGGGTTGCACTGGAGGCCAGTGACCCTTAACGCTTCCGGGCCATGTTGGATAAAGTGCTGTACCACGTGTGTATCGGTTTCTCTTTTTCTTTTAATATTGTACCTGTGTTGGTTCATGCGTGTGGCTATGGAGTTTTTCGTCTCCCCCACATACTGGGCTTGACATTTAATACAATAAATGAGATAAACACAATTTTTAGATTTGGGATTTAAAGTGGTACGAATTGCAAAATTTTCTTTAGTGGTTTCAAAAATCTCCTCAGTCTAAAAATAGACTTTTGGAATATAAATGCTGGCTCTTGCTTAAAACAAAACCACAAAATATACTAAAGCTTCCTACCGTCTAGGAATAGACTTTTTAGGAGCTGAACGCTGGACAGAGCTTTCTTCAGTCTAGAAATAGACTTTTGAGAAATGAACGCTGGATGGCAGGAGAATCCATGCATGTGTGCCTGTGTTTGAGCCTGTGTTCTATTTATACCCTTAGGAAGGCCCCTCCCCTTCCTGGTTAGAGAATGACTAAGCACATTGCATTTTCCATTGAGTTGAATGGGCTAAAATTGGTTATAAAAAATGACTAAAATTATAAAATTTGATCATTTGGATGCTTTAACATGTTTCTTAAATGCCATTTGGAATTTTCTATAGAATGTATTTTCAATTTTTCATATGTCCCCTTACAGTTTTTTTTCTTTTTCTTTTTGTATTGGAGTGAATGGGTTGCCATTAATCTCTTGAATTTTACCAAATATTTAAATAATTCCAACGGACATTTATGGTTTATAACCCCAATCTTGGCTTGCTTATGAATAGGTAATAACCACTTTCCCTTTATTTTCCTTTTTGAGTATTTATTGTTATCCTTTTAAATTTTCTTTCACCTTTTAGGCATGTCAGTATTTTCTCGGCCAAATTCACATGCCCATCAAGAGAAACATGGATAGGGGATACGTGCTGGCACCGTCTAACATCCAGACAGGACCCGGGAGGCACTGGCTGGTTAGGATTTCCACAAAGATCCACGTCCTAGCCTAGGCCAGGGACGTGTTGTGCACTGTCCTTCCCGAGTCCCATCCCCGACGTCCCACAGATGCCAGGTAAGTACCACCATGTGTATTTGAATTATTATTGCGAGACCCCGTTGGGGTTCCTTGTGGTTGGGGTTAGGGTTAAGGTTAGGGTTATGGTTGGGGTTAGGGTTAGGATTTGGGGTTAGGGTTAGGATTTGGGGTTAAGGTTAGGGTTATGATTAGGATTTGGGGTTAAAATTAGGATTTAGGGGTTTTTTTTGGTTAGGGTTTGGGATTAAGCTCCCATGTGTATTTGGATTATTATTGCGAGACCCTCCGTGTAACCCTCCGTTGGGGTTTATTAGGGTTGGGGTTAGGGTTAAGGTTAGGGTTATGATTGGGGTTGGGATTAGGGTTAAGGTTAGGGTTATGATTAGGGTTTGTGGTTAAAGTTAGGATTTAGGGTTTTTTGGTTAGGGTTCGGGATTAAGGTTGGGATTGGGGATAAAACCCCTCTCAATTATTAAGTCCCCCAGGAAATTTGGAGCCCAACCGTGAGATCCATTTAATCTCCCATGCTTTACGCTGTGTGGAGGTCCAAGCGGGGTTGCACTGGAGGCCAGTGACCCTTAACGCTTCCGGGCCATGTTGGATAAAGTGCTGTACCACGTGTGTATCGGTTTCTCTTTTTCTTTTAATATTGTACCTGTGTTGGTTCATGCGTGTGGCTATGGAGTTTTTCGTCTCCCCCACATACTGGGCTTGACATTTAATACAATAAATGAGATAAACACAATTTTTAGATTTGGGATTTAAAGTGGTACGAATTGCAAAATTTTCTTTAGTGGTTTCAAAAATCTCCTCAGTCTAAAAATAGACTTTTGGAATATAAATGCTGGCTCTTGCTTAAAACAAAACCACAAAATATACTAAAGCTTCCTACCGTCTAGGAATAGACTTTTTAGGAGCTGAACGCTGGACAGAGCTTTCTTCAGTCTAGAAATAGACTTTTGAGAAATGAACGCTGGATGGCAGGAGAATCCATGCATGTGTGCCTGTGTTTGAGCCTGTGTTCTATTTATACCCTTAGGAAGGCCCCTCCCCTTCCTGGTTAGAGAATGACTAAGCACATTGCATTTTCCATTGAGTTGAATGGGCTAAAATTGGTTATAAAAAATGACTAAAATTATAAAATTTGATCATTTGGATGCTTTAACATGTTTCTTAAATGCCATTTGGAATTTTCTATAGAATGTATTTTCAATTTTTCATATGTCCCCTTACAGTTTTTTTTCTTTTTCTTTTTGTATTGGAGTGAATGGGTTGCCATTAATCTCTTGAATTTTACCAAATATTTAAATAATTCCAACGGACATTTATGGTTTATAACCCCAATCTTGGCTTGCTTATGAATAGGTAATAACCACTTTCCCTTTATTTTCCTTTTTGAGTATTTATTGTTATCCTTTTAAATTTTCTTTCACCTTTTAGGCATGTCAGTATTTTCTCGGCCAAATTCACATGCCCATCAAGAGAAACATGGATAGGGGATACGTGCTGGCACCGTCTAACATCCAGACAGGACCCGGGAGGCACTGGCTGGTTAGGATTTCCACAAAGATCCACGTCCTAGCCTAGGCCAGGGACGTGTTGTGCACTGTCCTTCCCGAGTCCCATCCCCGACGTCCCACAGATGCCAGGTAAGTACCACCATGTGTATTTGAATTATTATTGCGAGACCCCGTTGGGGTTCCTTGTGGTTGGGGTTAGGGTTAAGGTTAGGGTTATGGTTGGGGTTAGGGTTAGGATTTGGGGTTAGGGTTAGGATTTGGGGTTAAGGTTAGGGTTATGATTAGGATTTGGGGTTAAAATTAGGATTTAGGGGTTTTTTTTGGTTAGGGTTTGGGATTAAGCTCCCATGTGTATTTGGATTATTATTGCGAGACCCTCCGTGTAACCCTCCGTTGGGGTTTATTAGGGTTGGGGTTAGGGTTAAGGTTAGGGTTATGATTGGGGTTGGGATTAGGGTTAAGGTTAGGGTTATGATTAGGGTTTGTGGTTAAAGTTAGGATTTAGGGTTTTTTGGTTAGGGTTCGGGATTAAGGTTGGGATTGGGGATAAAACCCCTCTCAATTATTAAGTCCCCCAGGAAATTTGGAGCCCAACCGTGAGATCCATTTAATCTCCCATGCTTTACGCTGTGTGGAGGTCCAAGCGGGGTTGCACTGGAGGCCAGTGACCCTTAACGCTTCCGGGCCATGTTGGATAAAGTGCTGTACCACGTGTGTATCGGTTTCTCTTTTTCTTTTAATATTGTACCTGTGTTGGTTCATGCGTGTGGCTATGGAGTTTTTCGTCTCCCCCACATACTGGGCTTGACATTTAATACAATAAATGAGATAAACACAATTTTTAGATTTGGGATTTAAAGTGGTACGAATTGCAAAATTTTCTTTAGTGGTTTCAAAAATCTCCTCAGTCTAAAAATAGACTTTTGGAATATAAATGCTGGCTCTTGCTTAAAACAAAACCACAAAATATACTAAAGCTTCCTACCGTCTAGGAATAGACTTTTTAGGAGCTGAACGCTGGACAGAGCTTTCTTCAGTCTAGAAATAGACTTTTGAGAAATGAACGCTGGATGGCAGGAGAATCCATGCATGTGTGCCTGTGTTTGAGCCTGTGTTCTATTTATACCCTTAGGAAGGCCCCTCCCCTTCCTGGTTAGAGAATGACTAAGCACATTGCATTTTCCATTGAGTTGAATGGGCTAAAATTGGTTATAAAAAATGACTAAAATTATAAAATTTGATCATTTGGATGCTTTAACATGTTTCTTAAATGCCATTTGGAATTTTCTATAGAATGTATTTTCAATTTTTCATATGTCCCCTTACAGTTTTTTTTCTTTTTCTTTTTGTATTGGAGTGAATGGGTTGCCATTAATCTCTTGAATTTTACCAAATATTTAAATAATTCCAACGGACATTTATGGTTTATAACCCCAATCTTGGCTTGCTTATGAATAGGTAATAACCACTTTCCCTTTATTTTCCTTTTTGAGTATTTATTGTTATCCTTTTAAATTTTCTTTCACCTTTTAGGCATGTCAGTATTTTCTCGGCCAAATTCACATGCCCATCAAGAGAAACATGGATAGGGGATACGTGCTGGCACCGTCTAACATCCAGACAGGACCCGGGAGGCACTGGCTGGTTAGGATTTCCACAAAGATCCACGTCCTAGCCTAGGCCAGGGACGTGTTGTGCACTGTCCTTCCCGAGTCCCATCCCCGACGTCCCACAGATGCCAGGTAAGTACCACCATGTGTATTTGAATTATTATTGCGAGACCCCGTTGGGGTTCCTTGTGGTTGGGGTTAGGGTTAAGGTTAGGGTTATGGTTGGGGTTAGGGTTAGGATTTGGGGTTAGGGTTAGGATTTGGGGTTAAGGTTAGGGTTATGATTAGGATTTGGGGTTAAAATTAGGATTTAGGGGTTTTTTTTGGTTAGGGTTTGGGATTAAGCTCCCATGTGTATTTGGATTATTATTGCGAGACCCTCCGTGTAACCCTCCGTTGGGGTTTATTAGGGTTGGGGTTAGGGTTAAGGTTAGGGTTATGATTGGGGTTGGGATTAGGGTTAAGGTTAGGGTTATGATTAGGGTTTGTGGTTAAAGTTAGGATTTAGGGTTTTTTGGTTAGGGTTCGGGATTAAGGTTGGGATTGGGGATAAAACCCCTCTCAATTATTAAGTCCCCCAGGAAATTTGGAGCCCAACCGTGAGATCCATTTAATCTCCCATGCTTTACGCTGTGTGGAGGTCCAAGCGGGGTTGCACTGGAGGCCAGTGACCCTTAACGCTTCCGGGCCATGTTGGATAAAGTGCTGTACCACGTGTGTATCGGTTTCTCTTTTTCTTTTAATATTGTACCTGTGTTGGTTCATGCGTGTGGCTATGGAGTTTTTCGTCTCCCCCACATACTGGGCTTGACATTTAATACAATAAATGAGATAAACACAATTTTTAGATTTGGGATTTAAAGTGGTACGAATTGCAAAATTTTCTTTAGTGGTTTCAAAAATCTCCTCAGTCTAAAAATAGACTTTTGGAATATAAATGCTGGCTCTTGCTTAAAACAAAACCACAAAATATACTAAAGCTTCCTACCGTCTAGGAATAGACTTTTTAGGAGCTGAACGCTGGACAGAGCTTTCTTCAGTCTAGAAATAGACTTTTGAGAAATGAACGCTGGATGGCAGGAGAATCCATGCATGTGTGCCTGTGTTTGAGCCTGTGTTCTATTTATACCCTTAGGAAGGCCCCTCCCCTTCCTGGTTAGAGAATGACTAAGCACATTGCATTTTCCATTGAGTTGAATGGGCTAAAATTGGTTATAAAAAATGACTAAAATTATAAAATTTGATCATTTGGATGCTTTAACATGTTTCTTAAATGCCATTTGGAATTTTCTATAGAATGTATTTTCAATTTTTCATATGTCCCCTTACAGTTTTTTTTCTTTTTCTTTTTGTATTGGAGTGAATGGGTTGCCATTAATCTCTTGAATTTTACCAAATATTTAAATAATTCCAACGGACATTTATGGTTTATAACCCCAATCTTGGCTTGCTTATGAATAGGTAATAACCACTTTCCCTTTATTTTCCTTTTTGAGTATTTATTGTTATCCTTTTAAATTTTCTTTCACCTTTTAGGCATGTCAGTATTTTCTCGGCCAAATTCACATGCCCATCAAGAGAAACATGGATAGGGGATACGTGCTGGCACCGTCTAACATCCAGACAGGACCCGGGAGGCACTGGCTGGTTAGGATTTCCACAAAGATCCACGTCCTAGCCTAGGCCAGGGACGTGTTGTGCACTGTCCTTCCCGAGTCCCATCCCCGACGTCCCACAGATGCCAGGTAAGTACCACCATGTGTATTTGAATTATTATTGCGAGACCCCGTTGGGGTTCCTTGTGGTTGGGGTTAGGGTTAAGGTTAGGGTTATGGTTGGGGTTAGGGTTAGGATTTGGGGTTAGGGTTAGGATTTGGGGTTAAGGTTAGGGTTATGATTAGGATTTGGGGTTAAAATTAGGATTTAGGGGTTTTTTTTGGTTAGGGTTTGGGATTAAGCTCCCATGTGTATTTGGATTATTATTGCGAGACCCTCCGTGTAACCCTCCGTTGGGGTTTATTAGGGTTGGGGTTAGGGTTAAGGTTAGGGTTATGATTGGGGTTGGGATTAGGGTTAAGGTTAGGGTTATGATTAGGGTTTGTGGTTAAAGTTAGGATTTAGGGTTTTTTGGTTAGGGTTCGGGATTAAGGTTGGGATTGGGGATAAAACCCCTCTCAATTATTAAGTCCCCCAGGAAATTTGGAGCCCAACCGTGAGATCCATTTAATCTCCCATGCTTTACGCTGTGTGGAGGTCCAAGCGGGGTTGCACTGGAGGCCAGTGACCCTTAACGCTTCCGGGCCATGTTGGATAAAGTGCTGTACCACGTGTGTATCGGTTTCTCTTTTTCTTTTAATATTGTACCTGTGTTGGTTCATGCGTGTGGCTATGGAGTTTTTCGTCTCCCCCACATACTGGGCTTGACATTTAATACAATAAATGAGATAAACACAATTTTTAGATTTGGGATTTAAAGTGGTACGAATTGCAAAATTTTCTTTAGTGGTTTCAAAAATCTCCTCAGTCTAAAAATAGACTTTTGGAATATAAATGCTGGCTCTTGCTTAAAACAAAACCACAAAATATACTAAAGCTTCCTACCGTCTAGGAATAGACTTTTTAGGAGCTGAACGCTGGACAGAGCTTTCTTCAGTCTAGAAATAGACTTTTGAGAAATGAACGCTGGATGGCAGGAGAATCCATGCATGTGTGCCTGTGTTTGAGCCTGTGTTCTATTTATACCCTTAGGAAGGCCCCTCCCCTTCCTGGTTAGAGAATGACTAAGCACATTGCATTTTCCATTGAGTTGAATGGGCTAAAATTGGTTATAAAAAATGACTAAAATTATAAAATTTGATCATTTGGATGCTTTAACATGTTTCTTAAATGCCATTTGGAATTTTCTATAGAATGTATTTTCAATTTTTCATATGTCCCCTTACAGTTTTTTTTCTTTTTCTTTTTGTATTGGAGTGAATGGGTTGCCATTAATCTCTTGAATTTTACCAAATATTTAAATAATTCCAACGGACATTTATGGTTTATAACCCCAATCTTGGCTTGCTTATGAATAGGTAATAACCACTTTCCCTTTATTTTCCTTTTTGAGTATTTATTGTTATCCTTTTAAATTTTCTTTCACCTTTTAGGCATGTCAGTATTTTCTCGGCCAAATTCACATGCCCATCAAGAGAAACATGGATAGGGGATACGTGCTGGCACCGTCTAACATCCAGACAGGACCCGGGAGGCACTGGCTGGTTAGGATTTCCACAAAGATCCACGTCCTAGCCTAGGCCAGGGACGTGTTGTGCACTGTCCTTCCCGAGTCCCATCCCCGACGTCCCACAGATGCCAGGTAAGTACCACCATGTGTATTTGAATTATTATTGCGAGACCCCGTTGGGGTTCCTTGTGGTTGGGGTTAGGGTTAAGGTTAGGGTTATGGTTGGGGTTAGGGTTAGGATTTGGGGTTAGGGTTAGGATTTGGGGTTAAGGTTAGGGTTATGATTAGGATTTGGGGTTAAAATTAGGATTTAGGGGTTTTTTTTGGTTAGGGTTTGGGATTAAGCTCCCATGTGTATTTGGATTATTATTGCGAGACCCTCCGTGTAACCCTCCGTTGGGGTTTATTAGGGTTGGGGTTAGGGTTAAGGTTAGGGTTATGATTGGGGTTGGGATTAGGGTTAAGGTTAGGGTTATGATTAGGGTTTGTGGTTAAAGTTAGGATTTAGGGTTTTTTGGTTAGGGTTCGGGATTAAGGTTGGGATTGGGGATAAAACCCCTCTCAATTATTAAGTCCCCCAGGAAATTTGGAGCCCAACCGTGAGATCCATTTAATCTCCCATGCTTTACGCTGTGTGGAGGTCCAAGCGGGGTTGCACTGGAGGCCAGTGACCCTTAACGCTTCCGGGCCATGTTGGATAAAGTGCTGTACCACGTGTGTATCGGTTTCTCTTTTTCTTTTAATATTGTACCTGTGTTGGTTCATGCGTGTGGCTATGGAGTTTTTCGTCTCCCCCACATACTGGGCTTGACATTTAATACAATAAATGAGATAAACACAATTTTTAGATTTGGGATTTAAAGTGGTACGAATTGCAAAATTTTCTTTAGTGGTTTCAAAAATCTCCTCAGTCTAAAAATAGACTTTTGGAATATAAATGCTGGCTCTTGCTTAAAACAAAACCACAAAATATACTAAAGCTTCCTACCGTCTAGGAATAGACTTTTTAGGAGCTGAACGCTGGACAGAGCTTTCTTCAGTCTAGAAATAGACTTTTGAGAAATGAACGCTGGATGGCAGGAGAATCCATGCATGTGTGCCTGTGTTTGAGCCTGTGTTCTATTTATACCCTTAGGAAGGCCCCTCCCCTTCCTGGTTAGAGAATGACTAAGCACATTGCATTTTCCATTGAGTTGAATGGGCTAAAATTGGTTATAAAAAATGACTAAAATTATAAAATTTGATCATTTGGATGCTTTAACATGTTTCTTAAATGCCATTTGGAATTTTCTATAGAATGTATTTTCAATTTTTCATATGTCCCCTTACAGTTTTTTTTCTTTTTCTTTTTGTATTGGAGTGAATGGGTTGCCATTAATCTCTTGAATTTTACCAAATATTTAAATAATTCCAACGGACATTTATGGTTTATAACCCCAATCTTGGCTTGCTTATGAATAGGTAATAACCACTTTCCCTTTATTTTCCTTTTTGAGTATTTATTGTTATCCTTTTAAATTTTCTTTCACCTTTTAGGCATGTCAGTATTTTCTCGGCCAAATTCACATGCCCATCAAGAGAAACATGGATAGGGGATACGTGCTGGCACCGTCTAACATCCAGACAGGACCCGGGAGGCACTGGCTGGTTAGGATTTCCACAAAGATCCACGTCCTAGCCTAGGCCAGGGACGTGTTGTGCACTGTCCTTCCCGAGTCCCATCCCCGACGTCCCACAGATGCCAGGTAAGTACCACCATGTGTATTTGAATTATTATTGCGAGACCCCGTTGGGGTTCCTTGTGGTTGGGGTTAGGGTTAAGGTTAGGGTTATGGTTGGGGTTAGGGTTAGGATTTGGGGTTAGGGTTAGGATTTGGGGTTAAGGTTAGGGTTATGATTAGGATTTGGGGTTAAAATTAGGATTTAGGGGTTTTTTTTGGTTAGGGTTTGGGATTAAGCTCCCATGTGTATTTGGATTATTATTGCGAGACCCTCCGTGTAACCCTCCGTTGGGGTTTATTAGGGTTGGGGTTAGGGTTAAGGTTAGGGTTATGATTGGGGTTGGGATTAGGGTTAAGGTTAGGGTTATGATTAGGGTTTGTGGTTAAAGTTAGGATTTAGGGTTTTTTGGTTAGGGTTCGGGATTAAGGTTGGGATTGGGGATAAAACCCCTCTCAATTATTAAGTCCCCCAGGAAATTTGGAGCCCAACCGTGAGATCCATTTAATCTCCCATGCTTTACGCTGTGTGGAGGTCCAAGCGGGGTTGCACTGGAGGCCAGTGACCCTTAACGCTTCCGGGCCATGTTGGATAAAGTGCTGTACCACGTGTGTATCGGTTTCTCTTTTTCTTTTAATATTGTACCTGTGTTGGTTCATGCGTGTGGCTATGGAGTTTTTCGTCTCCCCCACATACTGGGCTTGACATTTAATACAATAAATGAGATAAACACAATTTTTAGATTTGGGATTTAAAGTGGTACGAATTGCAAAATTTTCTTTAGTGGTTTCAAAAATCTCCTCAGTCTAAAAATAGACTTTTGGAATATAAATGCTGGCTCTTGCTTAAAACAAAACCACAAAATATACTAAAGCTTCCTACCGTCTAGGAATAGACTTTTTAGGAGCTGAACGCTGGACAGAGCTTTCTTCAGTCTAGAAATAGACTTTTGAGAAATGAACGCTGGATGGCAGGAGAATCCATGCATGTGTGCCTGTGTTTGAGCCTGTGTTCTATTTATACCCTTAGGAAGGCCCCTCCCCTTCCTGGTTAGAGAATGACTAAGCACATTGCATTTTCCATTGAGTTGAATGGGCTAAAATTGGTTATAAAAAATGACTAAAATTATAAAATTTGATCATTTGGATGCTTTAACATGTTTCTTAAATGCCATTTGGAATTTTCTATAGAATGTATTTTCAATTTTTCATATGTCCCCTTACAGTTTTTTTTCTTTTTCTTTTTGTATTGGAGTGAATGGGTTGCCATTAATCTCTTGAATTTTACCAAATATTTAAATAATTCCAACGGACATTTATGGTTTATAACCCCAATCTTGGCTTGCTTATGAATAGGTAATAACCACTTTCCCTTTATTTTCCTTTTTGAGTATTTATTGTTATCCTTTTAAATTTTCTTTCACCTTTTAGGCATGTCAGTATTTTCTCGGCCAAATTCACATGCCCATCAAGAGAAACATGGATAGGGGATACGTGCTGGCACCGTCTAACATCCAGACAGGACCCGGGAGGCACTGGCTGGTTAGGATTTCCACAAAGATCCACGTCCTAGCCTAGGCCAGGGACGTGTTGTGCACTGTCCTTCCCGAGTCCCATCCCCGACGTCCCACAGATGCCAGGTAAGTACCACCATGTGTATTTGAATTATTATTGCGAGACCCCGTTGGGGTTCCTTGTGGTTGGGGTTAGGGTTAAGGTTAGGGTTATGGTTGGGGTTAGGGTTAGGATTTGGGGTTAGGGTTAGGATTTGGGGT